>NW_027590463.1:270000-275000 GCF_964213995.1 Mustelus asterias
GACAGAGAGAGAGAGTGAGACAGAGACAGAGACAGAGAGAGAGAGTGAGACAGAGACAGAGTGAGACAGAGACAGAGTGAGACAGAGACAGAGAGAGAGAGTGAGACAGAAACAGAGTGAGACAGAGACAGAGACAGAGTGAGACAGAGACTGAGACAGAGACAGAGCGAGAGAGAGAGTGAGACAGAGAGAGAGACAGAGAGAGAGAGAGAGTGAGACAGAGACAGAGAGACAGAGAGAGAGAGTGAGACAGAGACAGAGAGAGAGTGAGACAGAGACAGAGACAGAGAGTGAGACAGAGACAGAGACAGAGACAGAGAGTGAGACAGAGACAGAGAGTGAGACAGAGACAGAGACAGAGACAGAGACAGAGTGAGACAGAGAGAGAGAGTGAGACAGAGACAGAGACAGAGAGAGAGAGTGAGAGTGAGACAGAGACAGAGAGAGTGAGACAGAGACAGAGACAGAGAGTGAGACAGAGACAGAGAGCGTGAGACAGAGAGAGAGAGTGAGACAGAGACAGAGAGAGAGACAGAGAGAGAGAGTGAGACAGAGACAGAGAGTGAGACAGAGACAGAGAGAGAGAGTGAGACAGAGACAGTGAGTGAGACAGAGAGTGAGACAGAGAGTGAGACAGAGACAGAGACAGAGAGTGAGACAGAGACAGAGACAGAGAGTGAGACAGAGACAGAGAGAGAGTGAGACAGAGACAGAGAGAGAGTGAGACAGAGACAGAGAGAGAGAGTGAGACAGAGAGAGAGAGAGAGAGTGAGACAGAGACAGAGAGAGAGAGAGAGTGGGACAGAGAGAGAGAGTGAGACAGAGACAGAGAGTGAGACAGAGACAGAGAGACAGAGTGAGACAGAGACAGACAGAGACAGAGACAGAGAGTGAGACAGAGACAGAGAGACAGAGACAGAGACAGAGACAGAGAGTGAGACAGAGACAGAGAGAGAGAGTGAGACAGAGAGAGTGAGACAGAGACAGAGACAGAGAGAGAGAGTGAGACAGAGACAGAGAGACAGAGTGAGACAGAGACAGAGAGACAGAGTGAGACAGAGACAGAGAGACAGAGTGAGACAGAGACAGAGACAGAGAGTGAGACAGAGACAGAGACAGAGACAGAGACAGAGACAGAGAGAGAGAGTGAGACAGAGAGAGTGAGACAGAGACAGAGACAGAGAGAGAGAGTGAGACAGAGACAGAGAGACAGAGTGAGACAGAGACAGAGAGACAGAGTGAGACAGAGACAGAGAGACAGAGTGAGACAGAGACAGAGACAGAGAGTGAGACAGAGACAGAGACAGAGACAGAGACAGAGACAGAGACAGAGTGAGACAGAGAGAGAGAGTGAGACAGAGACAGAGAGAGAGTGGGACAGAGAGAGAGAGTGAGACAGAGACAGAGACAGAGACAGAGAGTGAGACAGAGACAGAGAGACAGAGTGAGACAGAGACAGAGAGACAGAGTGAGACAGAGACAGAGAGACAGAGTGAGACAGAGACAGAGAGTGAGACAGAGACAGAGACACAGACAGAGAGTGAGACAGAGACAGAGACAGAGACAGAGAGTGAGACAGAGACAGAGAGACAGAGTGAGACAGAGACAGACAGAGACAGAGACAGAGAGTGAGACAGAGACAGAGAGAGAGTGAGACAGAGACAGAGACAGAGAGTGAGACAGAGACAGAGAGTGAGACAGAGACAGAGAGAGAGAGTGAGACAGAGACAGAGACAGAGAGAGAGTGGGACAGAGAGAGTGAGACAGAGACAGAGACAGAGAGAGAGAGTGAGACAGAGACAGAGAGAGAGAGTGAGACAGAGACAGAGACAGAGAGAGAGAGTGAGACAGAGACAGAGACAGAGAGTGAGACAGAGACAGAGAGTGAGACAGAGACAGAGAGAGAGAGTGAGACAGAGACAGAGAGTGAGACAGAGACAGAGAGAGAGAGTGAGACAGAGACAGAGAGAGAGAGTGAGACAGAAACAGAGACAGAGAGAGAGAGTGAGACAGAGACAGAGAGAGAGTGGGACAGAGAGAGAGAGTGAGACAGTGACAGAGAGAGAGAGTGAGACAGAGACAGAGAGACAGAGTGAGACAGAGACAGAGAGACAGAGTGAGACAGAGACAGAGAGAGAGAGTGAGACAGAGACAGAGAGAGAGAGTGAGACAGAGACAGAGAGAGAGAGTGAGACAGAGACAGAGAGAGAGAGAGAGAGTGAGACAGAGACAGAGAGAGAGTGGGACAGAGAGAGAGAGTGAGACAGAGACAGAGACAGAGAGAGTGAGACAGAGACAGAGAGACAGAGTGAGACAGAGACAGAGAGACAGAGTGAGACAGAGACAGAGAGTGAGACAGAGACACAGACAGAGAGTGAGACAGAGACAGAGACAGAGAGTGAGACAGAGACAGAGAGACAGAGTGAGACAGAGAGTGAGACAGAGAGTGAGACAGAGAGTGAGACAGAAAGTGAGACAGAAAGTGAGACAGAAAGTGAGACAGACAGAGAGACAGAGTGAGACAGAGACAGAGATAGAGAGTGAGACAGAGAGAGAGAGTGAGACAGAGACAGAGAGTGAGACAGAGACAGAGAGACAGAATTGGACAGAGACAGAGAGTGAGACAGAGACAGAGAGACAGAGTGAGACAGAGACAGAGACACAGAGAGTGAGACAGAGACAGAGAGACAGAGACAGAGAAAGAGAGTGAGACAGAGAGTGAGACAGAGAGTGAGACAGAGACAGAGAGACAGAGTGAGACAGAGGCAGAGAGAGAGAGAGTGAGACAGAGACAGAGACAGAGAGTGAGACAGAGACAGAGAGACAGAGTGAGACAGAGACAGAGACAGAGTGAGACAGAGACAGAGTGAGACAGAGCGAGAGAGTGAGACAGAGACAGAGAGTGAGACAGAGACAGAGAGAGAGAGTGAGACAGAGACAGAGAGAGAGAGTGAGACAGAGACAGAGACAGAGAGAGAGAGTGAGACAGAGACAGAGAGAGAGTGGGACAGAGAGAGAGAGTGAGACAGAGACAGAGACAGAGAGAGAGAGTGAGACAGAGACAGAGAGACAGAGTGAGACAGAGACAGAGAGACAGAGTGAGACAGAGACAGAGAGTGAGACAGAGACACAGACAGAGAGTGAGACAGAGACTGAGACAGAGACAGAGCGAGAGAGAGAGTGAGACAGAGAGAGAGACAGAGAGAGAGAGAGAGTGAGACAGAGACAGAGAGACACAGAGAGAGAGTGAGACAGAGACAGAGACAGAGAGTGAGACAGAGACAGAGACAGAGACAGAGACAGAGTGAGACAGAGAGAGAGAGTGAGACAGAGACAGAGAGAGAGTGAGAGTGAGACAGAGACAGAGAGAGTGAGACAGAGACAGAGACAGAGAGTGAGACAGAGACAGAGAGCGTGAGACAGAGAGAGAGAGTGAGACAGAGACAGAGAGAGAGACAGAGAGAGAGAGTGAGACAGAGACAGAGAGTGAGACAGAGACAGAGAGAGAGAGTGAGACAGAGACAGTGAGTGAGACAGAGAGTGAGACAGAGAGTGAGACAGAGACAGAGAGACAGAGTGAGACAGAGACAGAGAGTGAGACAGAGACAGAGAGAGAGAGTGAGACAGAGACAGTGAGTGAGACAGAGAGTGAGACAGAGAGTGAGACAGAGACAGAGACAGAGAGTGAGACAGAGACAGAGACAGAGAGAGAGAGTGAGACAGAGACAGAGACAGAGAGTGAGACAGAGACAGAGAGAGAGAGTGAGACAGAGACAGTGAGTGAGACAGAGAGTGAGACAGAGAGTGAGACAGAGACAGAGACAGAGAGTGAGACAGAGACAGAGACAGAGACAGAGACAGAGAGTGAGACAGAGACAGAGACAGAGAGAGAGAGTGAGACAGAGACAGAGAGAGAGAGTGAGACAGAGACAGAGAGAGAGAGTGAGACAGAGAGAGAGAGAGAGAGTGAGACAGAGACAGAGAGAGAGAGAGAGTGGGACAGAGAGAGAGAGTGAGACAGAGACAGAGAGTGAGACAGAGACAGAGAGACAGAGTGAGACAGAGACAGACAGAGACAGAGACAGAGAGTGAGACAGAGAGAGTGAGACAGAGACAGAGACAGAGAGAGAGAGTGAGACAGAGACAGAGAGACAGAGTGAGACAGAGACAGAGAGACAGAGTGAGACAGAGACAGAGAGACAGAGTGAGACAGAGACAGAGACAGAGAGTGAGACAGAGACAGAGACAGAGACAGAGACAGAGTGAGACAGAGAGAGAGAGTGAGACAGAGACAGAGAGAGAGTGGGACAGAGAGAGAGAGTGAGACAGAGACAGAGACAGAGAGAGAGAGTGAGACAGAGACAGAGAGACAGAGTGAGACAGAGACAGAGAGACAGAGTGAGACAGAGACAGAGAGACAGAGTGAGACAGAGACAGAGAGTGAGACAGAGACAGAGACACAGACAGAGAGTGAGACAGAGACAGAGAGTGAGACAGAGACAGAGAGACAGAGTGAGACAGAGACAGACAGAGACAGAGACAGAGAGTGAGACAGAGACAGAGAGAGAGTGAGACAGAGACAGAGACAGAGAGTGAGACAGAGACAGAGAGTGAGACAGAGACAGAGAGAGAGAGTGAGACAGAGACAGAGACAGAGACAGAGAGAGAGAGTGAGACAGAGACAGAGACAGAGAGAGAGAGTGAGACAGAGACAGAGACACAGACAGAGAGTGAGACAGAGACAGAGACAGAGACAGAGAGTGAGACAGAGACAGAGAGACAGAGTGAGACAGAGACAGACAGAGACAGAGACAGAGAGTGAGACAGAGACAGAGAGAGAGTGAGACAGAGACAGAGACAGAGAGTGAGACAGAGACAGAGAGTGAGACAGAGACAGAGAGTGAGACAGAGACAGAGAGAGAGAGTGAGACAGAGACAGAGAGAGAGAGTGAGACAGAGACAGAGACAGAGAGAGAGAGTGAGACAGAGACAGAGAGAGA
>NW_027590463.1:280000-321639 GCF_964213995.1 Mustelus asterias
GAGAGAGTGAGACAGAGACAGAGAGTGAGACAGAGACAGAGAGAGAGAGTGAGACAGAGACAGAGAGAGAGTGAGACAGAGACAGAGAGAGAGAGTGAGACAGAGACAGAGACAGAGAGTGAGACAGAGACAGAGAGAGAGAGTGAGACAGAGACAGAGAGAGAGAGTGAGACAGAGACAGAGACAGAGAGAGAGAGTGAGACAGAGACAGAGAGAGAGTGAGACAGAGACAGAGAGTGAGACAGAGACAGAGAGAGAGAGTGAGACAGAGACAGAGACAGAGAGTGAGACAGAGACAGAGAGAGAGAGTGAGACAGAGACAGAGAGAGAGAGTGAGACAGAGACAGAGAGAGAGAGTGAGACAGAGACAGAGACAGAGAGAGAGAGTGAGACAGAGACAGAGAGAGAGTGGGACAGAGAGAGAGAGTGAGACAGAGACAGAGAGAGAGAGTGAGACAGAGACAGAGAGAGAGTGGGACAGAGAGAGAGAGTGAGACAGTGACAGAGAGAGAGAGTGAGACAGAGACAGAGAGACAGAGTGAGACAGAGACAGAGAGACAGAGTGAGACAGAGACAGAGAGACAGAGTGAGACAGAGACAGAGAGTGAGACAGAGACAGAGACACAGACAGAGAGTGAGACAGAGACAGAGACAGAGTGAGACAGAGAGAGAGAGAGAGAGAGTGAGACAGAGAGAGAGAGAGACAGAGACAGAGAGAGAGAGTGATACAGAGACAGAGACAGAGTGAGACAGAGACAGAGTGAGACAGAGACAGAGAGAGAGAGAGAGAGTGAGAGAGTGAGAGAGTGAGACAGAGACAGAGACAGAGAGAGAGAGAGTGAGAGAGTGAGACAGAGACAGAGAGAGAGAGTGAGACAGAGACAGAGAGAGAGAGTGAGAGTGAGACAGAGACAGAGACAGAGAGAGTGAGACAGAGACACAGAGAGTGAGACAGAGACAGAGACAGTGAGAGAGAGAGAGTGAGACAGAGACACAGAGAGAGAGTGAGACAGAGACAGAGACAGAGACAGAGAGAGAGAGAGAGAGAGAGAGAGTGAGACAGAGACAGAGTGAGACAGAGACAGAGAGTGAGACAGAGACAGAGAGTGAGACTGAGACAGAGACAGAGACAGAGACAGAGACAGAGTGAGACAGAGAGAGAGAGAGAGTGAGACAGAGAGAGAGAGTGAGACAGAGACAGAGACAGAGAGAGAGAGTGAGACAGAGACAGAGTGAGACAGAGACAGAGAGAGACAGAGACAGAAACAGAGTGAGACAGAGACAGAGACAGAGTGAGACAGAGACTGAGACAGAGACAGAGCGAGAGAGAGAGTGAGACAGAGACAGAGAGAGAGTGAGACAGAGACAGAGACAGAGAGTGAGACAGAGACAGAGACAGAGAGTGAGACAGAGACAGAGACAGAGAGTGAGACAGAGACAGAGACAGAGACAGAGAGTGAGACAGAGAGAGAGAGTGAGACAGAGACAGAGACAGAGACAGAGACAGAGAGAGAGAGTGAGACAGAGACAGAGACAGAGTGAGACAGAGACAGAGAGAGAGAGTGAGACAGAGACAGAGACAGAGTGAGACAGAGACAGAGAGAGAGAGTGAGACAGAGACAGAGACAGAGAGCGTGAGACAGAGAGAGAGAGTGAGACAGAGACAGAGAGAGAGACAGAGAGAGAGAGTGAGACAGAGACAGAGAGTGAGACAGAGACAGAGAGAGAGAGTGAGACAGAGACAGTGAGTGAGACAGAGAGTGAGACAGAGAGTGAGACAGAGACAGAGACAGAGAGTGAGACAGAGACAGAGACAGAGAGAGAGAGTGAGACAGAGACAGAGAGAGAGTGAGACAGAGACAGAGACAGAGAGAGAGAGTGAGACAGAGAGAGAGAGAGAGAGTGAGACAGAGACAGAGACAGAGAGAGAGAGTGAGACAGAGAGAGAGAGAGAGAGTGAGACAGAGACAGAGAGAGAGAGAGAGTGGGACAGAGAGAGAGAGTGAGACAGAGACAGAGAGTGAGACAGAGACAGAGAGACAGAGTGAGACAGAGACAGACAGAGACAGAGACAGAGAGTGAGACAGAGACAGAGAGACAGAGACAGAGACAGAGAGTGAGACAGAGACAGAGACAGAGAGAGAGAGTGAGACAGAGAGAGAGAGTGAGACAGAGAGAGTGAGACAGAGAGAGTGAGACAGAGACAGAGACAGAGAGAGAGAGTGAGACAGAGACAGAGAGACAGAGTGAGGCAGAGACAGAGAGAGAGACAGAGAGTGAGACAGAGACAGAGAGAGAGACAGAGAGAGCGTGAGACAGAGACAGAGAGAGAGAGTGAGACAGAGACAGAGAGAGAGTGAGACAGAGACAGAGAGAGAGAGAGAGTGAGACAGAGACAGAGAGACAGAGTGAGACAGAGACAGAAAGCGAGAGTGAGACAGAGACAGAGAGACAGAGTGAGACAGAGACAGAGAGAGAGAGTGAGACAGAGAGAGACAGACAGACAGAGAGAGAGAGTGATACAGAGAGAGAGAGAGAGAGAGAGAGAGAGTGGGACAGAGAGAGAGAGTGAGACAGAGACAGAGAGTGAGACAGAGACAGAGACAGAGACAGAGAGTGAGACAGAGACAGAGAGAGAGAGTGAGACAGAGACAGAGACAGAGACAGAGAGAGTGAGACAGAGACAGAGACAGAGAGAGAGAGTGAGACAGAGACAGAGAGAGAGTGAGACAGAGACAGAGACAGAGAGAGAGAGTGAGACAGAGACAGAGAGAGAGTGAGACAGAGACAGAGAGAGAGAGTGAGACAGAGACGGAGAGACAGAGTGAGACAGAGACAGAGAGACAGAGTGAGACAGAGACAGAGAGACAGAGTGAGACAGAGACAGAGAGTGAGACAGAGACAGAGACACAGACAGAGAGTGAGACAGAGACAGAGACAGAGAATGAGACAGAGACAGAGAGACAGAGTGAGACAGAGAGTGAGACAGAGAGTGAGACAGAGAGTGAGACAGAGACAGAGAGACAGAGTGAGACAGAGAGTGAGACAGAGAGTGAGACAGAGAGTGAGACAGAGACAGAGAGACAGAGTGAGACAGAGACAGAGATAGAGAGTGAGACAGAGAGAGAGAGTGAGACAGAGACAGAGAGTGAGACAGAGACAGAGAGTGAGACAGAGAGAGAGAGTGAGACAGAGACAGAGAGTGAGACAGAGACAGAGAGACAGAGTGAGACAGAGACAGAGAGTGAGACAGAGACAGAGAGACAGAGTGAGACAGAGACAGAGAGACAGAGAGTGAGACAGAGACAGAGAGACAGAGTGAGACAGAGACAGAGAGACAGAGAGTGAGACAGAGACAGAGAGACAGAGACAGAGAAAGAGAGTGAGACAGAGAGTGAGACAGAGACAGAGTGAGACAGAGAGAGAGAGAGAGTGAGACAGAGAGAGAGAGAGACAGAGACAGAGAGAGAGAGTGAGACAGAGACAGAGACAGAGTGAGACAGAGACAGAGTGAGACAGAGACAGAGAGAGAGAGAGAGAGTGAGAGAGTGAGACAGAGACAGAGACAGAGACAGAGAGAGAGAGAGTGAGAGAGTGAGACAGAGACAGAGAGAGAGAGTGAGACAGAGACAGAGAGACAGAGAGAGAGTGAGACAGAGAGAGAGAGAGTGAGACAGAGACAGAGAGACAGAGTGAGACAGAGACAGAGAGACAGAGTGAGACAGAGACAGAGAGACAGAGAGTGCGACAGAGACAGAGACACAGAGAGAGAGTGAGACAGAGACAGAGACAGAGAGTGAGACAGAGAGTGAGACAGAGAGTGAGACAGAGACAGAGAGACAGAGTGAGACAGAGACAGAGACAGAGTGAGACAGAGACAGAGTGAGTCAGAGCGAGAGAGTGAGACAGAGACAGAGAGTGAGACAGAGACAGAGAGTGAGACAGAGACAGAGAGACAGAGTGAGACAGAGACAGACAGAGACAGAGACAGAGAGTGAGACAGAGACAGAGAGAGAGAGTGAGACAGAGACAGAGAGTGAGACAGAGACAGAGAGTGAGACAGAGACAGAGAGAGAGTGAGACAGAGACAGAGAGAGAGAGTGAGACAGAGACAGAGAGACAGAGTGAGACAGAGACAGAGACAGAGAGACAGAGTGAGACAGAGACAGAGAGTGAGACAGAGACACAGACAGAGAGTGAGACAGAGACAGAGACAGAGAGTGAGACAGAGACAGAGAGACAGAGTGAGACAGAGAGTGAGACAGAGAGTGAGACAGAAAGTGAGACAGAGACAGAGAGACAGAGTGAGACAGAGACAGAGACAGAGAGTGAGACAGAGACAGAGAGACAGAATGGGACAGAGACAGAGAGTGAGACAGAGACAGAGAGACAGAGTGAGACAGAGACAGAGAGACAGAGAGTGAGACAGAGACAGAGAGACAGAGAGAGAGAAAGAGAGTGAGACAGAGAGTGAGACAGAGACAGAGACAGAGTGAGACAGAGAGAGAGAGAGAGAGAGTGAGACAGAGACAGAGTGAGACAGAGACAGAGTGAGACAGAGACAGAGAGAGAGAGAGAGAGTGAGAGAGTGAGAGAGTGAGACAGAGACAGAGACAGAGAGAGAGAGAGTGAGAGAGTGAGACAGAGACAGAGAGAGAGAGTGAGACAGAGACAGAGAGACAGAGAGAGAGAGTGAGACAGAGACAGAGAGACAGAGAGAGAGAGAGAGTGAGACAGAGACAGAGAGAGCGACAGAGACAGAGACAGAGAGAGCGAGTGAGACAGAGAGAGAGAGTGAGACAGAGACAGAGAGAGAGAGTGAGAGTGAGACAGAGACAGAGACAGAGAGAGTGAGACAGAGACACAGAGAGTGAGACAGAGACAGAGACAGTGAGAGAGAGAGAGTGAGACAGAGACAGAGACAGAGAGAGTGAGACAGAGACACAGAGAGAGAGTGAGACAGAGACAGAGACAGAGAGAGAGAGAGAGAGAGAGAGTGAGACAGAGACAGAGTGAGACAGAGACAGAGAGTGAGACAGAGACAGAGAGTGAGACTGAGACAGAGACAGAGACAGAGACAGAGTGAGACAGAGAGAGAGAGAGAGTGAGACAGAGAGAGAGAGAGAGTGAGACAGAGAGAGAGAGTGAGACAGAGACAGAGACAGAGAGAGAGAGTGAGACAGAGACAGAGTGAGACAGAGACAGAGTGAGACAGAGACAGAGAGAGAGAGTGAGACAGAAACAGAGTGAGACAGAGACAGAGACAGAGTGAGACAGAGACTGAGACAGAGACAGAGCGAGAGAGAGAGTGAGACAGAGACAGAGAGAGAGTGAGACAGAGACAGAGACAGAGAGTGAGACAGAGACAGAGACAGAGAGTGAGACAGAGACAGAGACAGAGACAGAGAGTGAGACAGAGAGAGAGAGTGAGACAGAGACAGAGACAGAGACAGAGACAGAGAGAGAGAGTGAGACAGAGACAGAGACAGAGAGTGAGACAGAGAGAGAGAGTGAGACAGAGACAGAGACAGAGACAGAGACAGAGACAGAGACAGAGAGTGAGACAGAGACAGAGACAGAGAGAGAGAGTGAGACAGAGACAGAGAGAGAGTGAGACAGAGACAGAGACAGAGACAGAGAGTGAGACAGAGAGAGAGAGTGAGACAGAGACAGAGACAGAGACAGAGACAGAGAGAGAGAGTGAGACAGAGACAGAGACAGAGTGAGACAGAGACAGAGAGAGAGAGTGAGACAGAGACAGAGACAGAGAGCGTGAGACAGAGAGAGAGAGTGAGACAGAGACAGAGAGAGAGACAGAGAGAGAGAGTGAGACAGAGACAGAGAGTGAGACAGAGACAGAGAGAGAGAGTGAGACAGAGACAGTGAGTGAGACAGAGAGTGAGACAGAGACAGAGAGAGAGTGAGACAGAGACAGAGACAGAGAGAGAGAGTGAGACAGAGAGAGAGAGAGAGAGTGAGACAGAGACAGAGAGAGAGAGAGAGTGGGACAGAGAGAGAGAGTGAGACAGAGACAGAGAGTGAGACAGAGACAGAGAGACAGAGTGAGACAGAGACAGACAGAGACAGAGACAGAGAGTGAGACAGAGACAGAGACAGAGAGAGAGAGTGAGACAGAGAGAGAGAGTGAGACAGAGAGAGTGAGACAGAGAGAGTGAGACAGAGACAGAGACAGAGAGAGAGAGTGAGACAGAGACAGAGAGACAGAGTGAGGCAGAGACAGAGAGAGAGACAGAGAGTGAGACAGAGACAGAGAGAGAGACAGAGAGAGCGTGAGACAGAGACAGAGAGAGAGAGTGAGACAGAGACAGAGAGACAGAGTGAGACAGAGACAGAAAGCGAGAGTGAGACAGAGACAGAGAGACAGAGTGAGACAGAGACAGAGAGAGAGAGTGAGACAGAGAGAGACAGACAGACAGAGAGTGATACAGAGAGAGAGAGAGAGAGAGAGAGAGAGTGGGACAGAGAGAGAGAGTGAGACAGAGACAGAGAGTGAGACAGAGACAGAGACAGAGACAGAGAGAGAGACAGAGAGGCAGAGTGAGACAGAGAGACAGAGTGAGACAGAGACAGAGACAGAGAGTGAGACAGAGACAGAGACAGAGACAGAGAGTGAGATAGAGAGTGAGACAGAGACAGAGACAGACAGAGTGAGACAGAGACAGACAGAGACAGAGACAGAGAGTGAGACAGAGACAGAGAGACAGAGATACAGAGACAGAGAGAGAGAGTGAGACAGAGACAGAGAGTGAGACAGAGACAGAGAGAGAGAGTGAGACAGAGACAGAGAGAGAGAGTGAGACAGAGACAGAGAGAGAGAGAGTGAGACAGAGACAGAGACAGAGAGAGAGTGAGGGAGACAGAGATAGTGACAGAGACAGAGTGGGACAGAGAGAGAGAGTGATACAGAGACAGAGAGAGAGAGAGTGAGACAGAGACAGAGAGACAGAGTGAGACAGAGACAGAGAGAGAGAGTGAGACAGAGACAGAGACAGAGAGTGAGACAGAGACAGAGAGAGAGAGTGAGACAGAGACAGAGAGAGAGAGAGTGAGACAGAGACAGAGAGAGAGAGAGTGAGACAGAGACAGAGACAGAGAGAGAGTGAGGGAGACAGAGATAGTGACAGAGACAGAGTGGGACAGAGAGAGAGAGTGATACAGAGACAGAGAGAGAGAGAGTGAGACAGAGACAGAGAGACAGAGTGAGACAGAGACAGAGAGACAGAGTGAGACAGAGACAGAGAGACAGAGTGAGACAGAGACAGAGACAGAGACAGAGAGTGAGACAGAGACAGAGACACAGAGAGAGAGTGAGAGAGACAGAGAGAGAGAGTGAGACAGAGACAGAGACAGAGAGTGAGACAGAGAGTGAGACAGAGAGTGAGACAGAGAGTGAGACAGAGACAGAGAGACAGAGTGAGACAGAGACAGAGAGAGAGTGAGTGAGACAGAGACAGAGACAGAGAGTGAGACAGAGACAGAGAGACAGAGTGAGACAGAGACAGAGACAGAGTGAGACAGAGACAGAGTGAGACAGAGCGAGAGAGTGAGACAGAGACAGAGAGTGAGACAGAGACAGAGAGTGAGACAGAGAGACAGAGTGAGACAGAGACAGACAGAGACAGAGAGTGAGACAGAGACAGAGAGAGAGAGTGAGACAGAGACAGAGACAGAGAGTGAGACAGAGACAGAGAGTGAGACAGAGACAGAGACAGAGAGAGTGAGACAGAGACAGAGAGAGAGAGTGAGACAGAGAGTGAGACAGAGACAGAGAGTGAGACAGAGAGACAGAGTGAGACAGAGACAGACAGAGACAGAGAGTGAGACAGAGACAGAGAGAGAGAGTGAGACAGAGACAGAGACAGAGAGTGAGACAGAGAGAGAGAGTGAGACAGAGACAGAGAGAGAGAGTGAGACAGAGACAGAGAGAGAGAGTGAGACAGAGACAGAGAGACAGAGTGAGACAGAGACAGAGAGACAGAGTGAGACAGAGACAGAGAGACAGAGTGAGACAGAGACAGAGAGACAGAGTGAGACAGAGACAGAGAGACAGAGTGAGACAGAGACAGAGAGACAGAGTGAGACAGAGACAGAGAGTGAGACAGAGACAGAGACACAGACAGAGAGTGAGACAGAGAATGAGACAGAGACAGAGAGACAGAGTGAGACAGAGAGTGAGACAGAGAGTGAGACAGAGAGTGAGACAGAGAGTGAGACAGAGAGTGAGACAGAGAGTGAGACAGAGACAGAGAGACAGAGTGAGACAGAGAGTGAGACAGAGAGTGAGACAGAGAGTGAGACAGAGAGTGAGACAGAGACAGAGAGACAGAGTGAGACAGAGACAGAGATAGAGAGTGAGACAGAGAGAGAGAGTGAGACAGAGACAGAGAGTGAGACAGAGACAGAGAGTGAGACAGAGACAGAGAGACAGAGTGAGACAGAGACAGAGAGTGAGACAGAGACAGAGAGACAGAGTGAGACAGAGACAGAGAGACAGAGAGTGAGACAGAGACAGAGAGACAGAGTGAGACAGAGAGTGAGACAGAGAGTGAGACAGAGAGTGAGACAGAGAGTGAGACAGAGAGTGAGACAGAGACAGAGAGACAGAGTGAGACAGAGACAGAGATAGAGAGTGAGACAGAGAGAGAGAGTGAGACAGAGACAGAGAGTGAGACAGAGACAGAGAGTGAGACAGAGACAGAGAGACAGAGTGAGACAGAGACAGAGAGTGAGACAGAGACAGAGAGACAGAGTGAGACAGAGACAGAGAGACAGAGAGTGAGACAGAGACAGAGAGACAGAGTGAGACAGAGACAGAGAGAGAGTGAGACAGAGACAGAGAGAGAGAGTGAGACAGAGACAGAGAGACAGAGTGAGACAGAGACAGAGACAGAGAGACAGAGTGAGACAGAGACAGAGAGTGAGACAGAGACACAGACAGAGAGTGAGACAGAGACAGAGACAGAGAGTGAGACAGAGACAGAGAGACAGAGTGAGACAGAGAGTGAGACAGAGAGTGAGACAGAAAGTGAGACAGAGACAGAGAGACAGAGTGAGACAGAGACAGAGACAGAGAGTGAGACAGAGACAGAGAGACAGAATGGGACAGAGACAGAGAGTGAGACAGAGACAGAGAGACAGAGTGAGACAGAGACAGAGAGACAGAGAGTGAGACAGAGACAGAGAGACAGAGAGAGAGAAAGAGAGTGAGACAGAGAGTGAGACAGAGACAGAGACAGAGTGAGACAGAGAGAGAGAGAGAGAGAGTGAGACAGAGACAGAGTGAGACAGAGACAGAGAGTGAGACAGAGACAGAGAGACAGAGTGAGACAGAGACAGAGAGACAGAGAGTGAGACAGAGACAGAGAGACAGAGTGAGACAGAGACAGAGAGACAGAGAGTGAGACAGAGACAGAGAGACAGAGACAGAGAAAGAGAGTGAGACAGAGAGTGAGACAGAGACAGAGTGAGACAGAGAGAGAGAGAGAGTGAGACAGAGAGAGAGAGAGACAGAGACAGAGAGAGAGAGTGAGACAGAGACAGAGACAGAGTGAGACAGAGACAGAGTGAGACAGAGACAGAGAGAGAGAGAGAGAGTGAGAGAGTGAGACAGAGACAGAGACAGAGACAGAGAGAGAGAGAGTGAGAGAGTGAGACAGAGACAGAGAGAGAGAGTGAGACAGAGACAGAGAGACAGAGAGAGAGTGAGACAGAGAGAGAGAGAGTGAGACAGAGACAGAGAGACAGAGTGAGACAGAGACAGAGAGACAGAGTGAGACAGAGACAGAGAGACAGAGAGTGCGACAGAGACAGAGACACAGAGAGAGAGTGAGACAGAGACAGAGACAGAGAGTGAGACAGAGAGTGAGACAGAGAGTGAGACAGAGACAGAGAGACAGAGTGAGACAGAGACAGAGACAGAGTGAGACAGAGACAGAGTGAGTCAGAGCGAGAGAGTGAGACAGAGACAGAGAGTGAGACAGAGACAGAGAGTGAGACAGAGACAGAGAGACAGAGTGAGACAGAGACAGACAGAGACAGAGACAGAGAGTGAGACAGAGACAGAGAGAGAGAGTGAGACAGAGACAGAGAGTGAGACAGAGACAGAGAGTGAGACAGAGACAGAGAGAGAGTGAGACAGAGACAGAGAGAGAGAGTGAGACAGAGACAGAGAGACAGAGTGAGACAGAGACAGAGACAGAGAGACAGAGTGAGACAGAGACAGAGAGTGAGACAGAGACACAGACAGAGAGTGAGACAGAGACAGAGACAGAGAGTGAGACAGAGACAGAGAGACAGAGTGAGACAGAGAGTGAGACAGAGAGTGAGACAGAAAGTGAGACAGAGACAGAGAGACAGAGTGAGACAGAGACAGAGACAGAGAGTGAGACAGAGACAGAGAGACAGAATGGGACAGAGACAGAGAGTGAGACAGAGACAGAGAGACAGAGTGAGACAGAGACAGAGAGACAGAGAGTGAGACAGAGACAGAGAGACAGAGAGAGAGAAAGAGAGTGAGACAGAGAGTGAGACAGAGACAGAGACAGAGTGAGACAGAGAGAGAGAGAGAGAGAGTGAGACAGAGACAGAGTGAGACAGAGACAGAGTGAGACAGAGACAGAGAGAGAGAGAGAGAGTGAGAGAGTGAGAGAGTGAGACAGAGACAGAGACAGAGAGAGAGAGAGTGAGAGAGTGAGACAGAGACAGAGAGAGAGAGTGAGACAGAGACAGAGAGACAGAGAGAGAGAGTGAGACAGAGACAGAGAGACAGAGAGAGAGAGAGAGTGAGACAGAGACAGAGAGAGCGACAGAGACAGAGACAGAGAGAGCGAGTGAGACAGAGAGAGAGAGTGAGACAGAGACAGAGAGAGAGAGTGAGAGTGAGACAGAGACAGAGACAGAGAGAGTGAGACAGAGACACAGAGAGTGAGACAGAGACAGAGACAGTGAGAGAGAGAGAGTGAGACAGAGACAGAGACAGAGAGAGTGAGACAGAGACACAGAGAGAGAGTGAGACAGAGACAGAGACAGAGAGAGAGAGAGAGAGAGAGAGTGAGACAGAGACAGAGTGAGACAGAGACAGAGAGTGAGACAGAGACAGAGAGTGAGACTGAGACAGAGACAGAGACAGAGACAGAGTGAGACAGAGAGAGAGAGAGAGTGAGACAGAGAGAGAGAGAGAGTGAGACAGAGAGAGAGAGTGAGACAGAGACAGAGACAGAGAGAGAGAGTGAGACAGAGACAGAGTGAGACAGAGACAGAGTGAGACAGAGACAGAGAGAGAGAGTGAGACAGAAACAGAGTGAGACAGAGACAGAGACAGAGTGAGACAGAGACTGAGACAGAGACAGAGCGAGAGAGAGAGTGAGACAGAGACAGAGAGAGAGTGAGACAGAGACAGAGACAGAGAGTGAGACAGAGACAGAGACAGAGAGTGAGACAGAGACAGAGACAGAGACAGAGAGTGAGACAGAGAGAGAGAGTGAGACAGAGACAGAGACAGAGACAGAGACAGAGAGAGAGAGTGAGACAGAGACAGAGACAGAGAGTGAGACAGAGAGAGAGAGTGAGACAGAGACAGAGACAGAGACAGAGACAGAGACAGAGACAGAGAGTGAGACAGAGACAGAGACAGAGAGAGAGAGTGAGACAGAGACAGAGAGAGAGTGAGACAGAGACAGAGACAGAGACAGAGAGTGAGACAGAGAGAGAGAGTGAGACAGAGACAGAGACAGAGACAGAGACAGAGAGAGAGAGTGAGACAGAGACAGAGACAGAGTGAGACAGAGACAGAGAGAGAGAGTGAGACAGAGACAGAGACAGAGAGCGTGAGACAGAGAGAGAGAGTGAGACAGAGACAGAGAGAGAGACAGAGAGAGAGAGTGAGACAGAGACAGAGAGTGAGACAGAGACAGAGAGAGAGAGTGAGACAGAGACAGTGAGTGAGACAGAGAGTGAGACAGAGACAGAGAGAGAGTGAGACAGAGACAGAGACAGAGAGAGAGAGTGAGACAGAGAGAGAGAGAGAGAGTGAGACAGAGACAGAGAGAGAGAGAGAGTGGGACAGAGAGAGAGAGTGAGACAGAGACAGAGAGTGAGACAGAGACAGAGAGACAGAGTGAGACAGAGACAGACAGAGACAGAGACAGAGAGTGAGACAGAGACAGAGACAGAGAGAGAGAGTGAGACAGAGAGAGAGAGTGAGACAGAGAGAGTGAGACAGAGAGAGTGAGACAGAGACAGAGACAGAGAGAGAGAGTGAGACAGAGACAGAGAGACAGAGTGAGGCAGAGACAGAGAGAGAGACAGAGAGTGAGACAGAGACAGAGAGAGAGACAGAGAGAGCGTGAGACAGAGACAGAGAGAGAGAGTGAGACAGAGACAGAGAGACAGAGTGAGACAGAGACAGAAAGCGAGAGTGAGACAGAGACAGAGAGACAGAGTGAGACAGAGACAGAGAGAGAGAGTGAGACAGAGAGAGACAGACAGACAGAGAGTGATACAGAGAGAGAGAGAGAGAGAGAGAGAGAGTGGGACAGAGAGAGAGAGTGAGACAGAGACAGAGAGTGAGACAGAGACAGAGACAGAGACAGAGAGAGAGACAGAGAGGCAGAGTGAGACAGAGAGACAGAGTGAGACAGAGACAGAGACAGAGAGTGAGACAGAGACAGAGACAGAGACAGAGAGTGAGATAGAGAGTGAGACAGAGACAGAGACAGACAGAGTGAGACAGAGACAGACAGAGACAGAGACAGAGAGTGAGACAGAGACAGAGAGACAGAGATACAGAGACAGAGAGAGAGAGTGAGACAGAGACAGAGAGTGAGACAGAGACAGAGAGAGAGAGTGAGACAGAGACAGAGAGAGAGAGTGAGACAGAGACAGAGAGAGAGAGAGTGAGACAGAGACAGAGACAGAGAGAGAGTGAGGGAGACAGAGATAGTGACAGAGACAGAGTGGGACAGAGAGAGAGAGTGATACAGAGACAGAGAGAGAGAGAGTGAGACAGAGACAGAGAGACAGAGTGAGACAGAGACAGAGAGAGAGAGTGAGACAGAGACAGAGACAGAGAGTGAGACAGAGACAGAGAGAGAGAGTGAGACAGAGACAGAGAGAGAGAGAGTGAGACAGAGACAGAGAGAGAGAGAGTGAGACAGAGACAGAGACAGAGAGAGAGTGAGGGAGACAGAGATAGTGACAGAGACAGAGTGGGACAGAGAGAGAGAGTGATACAGAGACAGAGAGAGAGAGAGTGAGACAGAGACAGAGAGACAGAGTGAGACAGAGACAGAGAGACAGAGTGAGACAGAGACAGAGAGACAGAGTGAGACAGAGACAGAGACAGAGACAGAGAGTGAGACAGAGACAGAGACACAGAGAGAGAGTGAGAGAGACAGAGAGAGAGAGTGAGACAGAGACAGAGACAGAGAGTGAGACAGAGAGTGAGACAGAGAGTGAGACAGAGAGTGAGACAGAGACAGAGAGACAGAGTGAGACAGAGACAGAGAGAGAGTGAGTGAGACAGAGACAGAGACAGAGAGTGAGACAGAGACAGAGAGACAGAGTGAGACAGAGACAGAGACAGAGTGAGACAGAGACAGAGTGAGACAGAGCGAGAGAGTGAGACAGAGACAGAGAGTGAGACAGAGACAGAGAGTGAGACAGAGAGACAGAGTGAGACAGAGACAGACAGAGACAGAGAGTGAGACAGAGACAGAGAGAGAGAGTGAGACAGAGACAGAGACAGAGAGTGAGACAGAGACAGAGAGTGAGACAGAGACAGAGACAGAGAGAGTGAGACAGAGACAGAGAGAGAGAGTGAGACAGAGAGTGAGACAGAGACAGAGAGTGAGACAGAGAGACAGAGTGAGACAGAGACAGACAGAGACAGAGAGTGAGACAGAGACAGAGAGAGAGAGTGAGACAGAGACAGAGACAGAGAGTGAGACAGAGAGAGAGAGTGAGACAGAGACAGAGAGAGAGAGTGAGACAGAGACAGAGAGAGAGAGTGAGACAGAGACAGAGAGACAGAGTGAGACAGAGACAGAGAGACAGAGTGAGACAGAGACAGAGAGACAGAGTGAGACAGAGACAGAGAGACAGAGTGAGACAGAGACAGAGAGACAGAGTGAGACAGAGACAGAGAGACAGAGTGAGACAGAGACAGAGAGTGAGACAGAGACAGAGACACAGACAGAGAGTGAGACAGAGAATGAGACAGAGACAGAGAGACAGAGTGAGACAGAGAGTGAGACAGAGAGTGAGACAGAGAGTGAGACAGAGAGTGAGACAGAGAGTGAGACAGAGACAGAGAGACAGAGTGAGACAGAGAGTGAGACAGAGAGTGAGACAGAGAGTGAGACAGAGAGTGAGACAGAGACAGAGAGACAGAGTGAGACAGAGACAGAGATAGAGAGTGAGACAGAGAGAGAGAGTGAGACAGAGACAGAGAGTGAGACAGAGACAGAGAGTGAGACAGAGACAGAGAGACAGAGTGAGACAGAGACAGAGAGTGAGACAGAGACAGAGAGACAGAGTGAGACAGAGACAGAGAGACAGAGAGTGAGACAGAGACAGAGAGACAGAGTGAGACAGAGAGTGAGACAGAGAGTGAGACAGAGAGTGAGACAGAGAGTGAGACAGAGAGTGAGACAGAGACAGAGAGACAGAGTGAGACAGAGACAGAGATAGAGAGTGAGACAGAGAGAGAGAGTGAGACAGAGACAGAGAGTGAGACAGAGACAGAGAGTGAGACAGAGACAGAGAGACAGAGTGAGACAGAGACAGAGAGTGAGACAGAGACAGAGAGACAGAGTGAGACAGAGACAGAGACAGAGAGTGAGACAGAGACAGAGAGACAGAGTGAGACAGAGACAGAGAGTGAGACAGAGACAGAGAGACAGAGTGAGACAGAGACAGAGAGACAGAGAGTGAGACAGAGACAGAGAGACAGAGTGAGACAGAGACAGAGAGACAGAGAGTGAGACAGAGACAGAGAGACAGAGACAGAGAAAGAGAGTGAGACAGAGAGTGAGACAGAGACAGAGTGAGACAGAGAGAGAGAGAGAGTGAGACAGAGAGAGAGAGAGACAGAGACAGAGAGAGAGAGTGAGACAGAGACAGAGACAGAGTGAGACAGAGACAGAGTGAGACAGAGACAGAGAGAGAGAGAGAGAGAGTGAGAGAGTGAGACAGAGACAGAGACAGAGAGAGAGAGAGTGAGAGAGTGAGACAGAGACAGAGAGAGAGAGTGAGACAGAGACAGAGAGACAGAGAGAGAGTGAGACAGAGAGAGAGAGAGAGTGAGACAGAGACAGAGAGACAGAGTGAGACAGAGACAGAGACAGAGAGACAGAGTGAGACAGAGACAGAGAGACAGAGTGAGACAGACACAGAGACAGAGAGTGCGACAGAGACAGAGACACAGAGAGAGAGTGAGACAGAGACAGAGAGTGAGACAGAGAGTGAGACAGAGAGTGAGACAGAGACAGAGAGACAGAGTGAGACAGAGACAGAGACAGAGTGAGACAGAGACAGAGTGAGTCAGAGCGAGAGAGTGAGACAGAGACAGAGAGTGAGACAGAGACAGAGAGTGAGACAGAGACAGAGAGACAGAGTGAGACAGAGACAGACAGAGACAGAGAGAGAGAGTGAGACAGAGACAGAGACAGAGAGTGAGACAGAGACAGAGAGTGAGACTGAGACAGAGAGTGAGACTGAGACAGAGAGAGAGAGTGAGACAGAGACAGAGAGACAGAGTGAGACAGAGACAGAGAGACAGAGTGAGACAGAGACAGAGAGACAGAGTGAGACAGAGACAGAGAGTGGGACAGAGACAGAGACACAGACAGAGAGTGAGACAGAGACAGAGACAGAGAGTGAGACAGAGACAGAGAGACAGAGTGAGACAGAGACAGACAGAGACAGAGACAGAGAGTGAGACAGAGACAGAGAGAGAGTGAGACAGAGACAGAGACAGAGAGTGAGACAGAGACAGAGAGTGAGACAGAGACAGAGACAGAGAGAGAGAGTGAGACAGAGACAGAGACAGAGACAGAGAGAGAGAGTGAGACAGAGACAGAGACAGAGAGACAGAGTGAGACAGAGACAGAGAGTGAGACAGAGACAGAGACAGAGAATGAGACAGAGACAGAGACAGAGAGACAGAGTGAGACAGAGAGTGAGACAGAGAGTGAGACAGAGAGTGAGACAGAGAGTGAGACAGAGAGTGAGACAGAGAGTGAGACAGAGACAGAGAGACAGAGTGAGACAGAGAGTGAGACAGAGAGTGAGACAGAGAGTGAGACAGAGAGTGAGACAGAGAGTGAGACAGAGAGTGAGACAGAGAGTGAGACAGAGACAGAGAGACAGAGTGAGACAGAGAGTGAGACAGAGAGTGAGACAGAGAGTGAGACAGAGAGTGAGACAGAGAGTGAGACAGAGAGTGAGACAGAGAGTGAGACAGAGACAGAGAGACAGAGTGAGACAGAGAGTGAGACAGAGAGTGAGACAGAGAGTGAGACAGAGAGTGAGACAGAGACAGAGAGACAGAGTGAGACAGAGACAGAGATAGAGAGTGAGACAGAGAGAGAGAGTGAGACAGAGACAGAGAGTGAGACAGAGACAGAGAGTGAGACAGAGACAGAGAGACAGAGTGAGACAGAGACAGAGAGACAGAGTGAGACAGAGACAGAGAGTGAGACAGAGACAGAGAGACAGAGTGAGACAGAGACAGAGAGTGAGACAGAGACAGAGAGACAGAGTGAGACAGAGACAGAGAGTGAGACAGAGACAGAGAGACAGAGTGAGACAGAGACAGAGAGACAGAGAGTGAGACAGAGACAGAGAGTGAGACAGAGACAGAGAGACAGAGTGAGACAGAGACAGACAGAGACAGAGAGAGAGAGTGAGACAGAGACAGAGACAGAGAGTGAGACAGAGACAGAGAGTGAGACTGAGACAGAGAGAGAGAGTGAGACAGAGACAGAGAGACAGAGTGAGACAGAGACAGAGAGACAGAGTGAGACAGAGACAGAGAGACAGAGTGAGACAGAGACAGAGAGACAGAGTGAGACAGAGACAGAGAGTGGGACAGAGACAGAGACACAGACAGAGAGTGAGACAGAGACAGAGACAGAGAGTGAGACAGAGACAGAGAGACAGAGTGAGACAGAGACAGACAGAGACAGAGACAGAGAGTGAGACAGAGACAGAGAGAGAGTGAGACAGAGACAGAGACAGAGAGTGAGACAGAGACAGAGAGTGAGACAGAGACAGAGACAGAGAGAGAGAGTGAGACAGAGACAGAGACAGAGACAGAGAGAGAGAGTGAGACAGAGACAGAGACAGAGAGAGAGAGTGAGACAGAGACAGAGACAGAGACAGAGAGAGAGAGTGAGACAGAGACAGAGACAGAGAGACAGAGTGAGACAGAGACAGAGAGTGAGACAGAGACAGAGACAGAGAATGAGACAGAGACAGAGAGACAGAGTGAGACAGAGAGTGAGACAGAGAGTGAGACAGAGAGTGAGACAGAGAGTGAGACAGAGAGTGAGACAGAGAGTGAGACAGAGACAGAGAGACAGAGTGAGACAGAGAGTGAGACAGAGAGTGAGACAGAGAGTGAGACAGAGAGTGAGACAGAGAGTGAGACAGAGAGTGAGACAGAGAGTGAGACAGAGAGTGAGACAGAGAGTGAGACAGAGAGTGAGACAGAGAGTGAGACAGAGAGTGAGACAGAGACAGAGAGACAGAGTGAGACAGAGAGTGAGACAGAGAGTGAGACAGAGAGTGAGACAGAGAGTGAGACAGAGACAGAGAGACAGAGTGAGACAGAGACAGAGATAGAGAGTGAGACAGAGAGAGAGAGTGAGACAGAGACAGAGAGTGAGACAGAGACAGAGAGTGAGACAGAGACAGAGAGACAGAGTGAGACAGAGACAGAGAGACAGAGTGAGACAGAGACAGAGAGTGAGACAGAGACAGAGAGACAGAGTGAGACAGAGACAGAGAGTGAGACAGAGACAGAGAGACAGAGTGAGACAGAGACAGAGAGACAGAGAGTGAGACAGAGACAGAGAGTGAGACAGAGACAGAGAGACAGAGTGAGACAGAGACAGACAGAGACAGAGAGAGAGAGTGAGACAGAGACAGAGACAGAGAGTGAGACAGAGACAGAGAGTGAGACTGAGACAGAGAGAGAGAGTGAGACAGAGACAGAGAGACAGAGTGAGACAGAGACAGAGAGACAGAGTGAGACAGAGACAGAGAGACAGAGTGAGACAGAGACAGAGAGACAGAGTGAGACAGAGACAGAGAGTGGGACAGAGACAGAGACACAGACAGAGAGTGAGACAGAGACAGAGACAGAGAGTGAGACAGAGACAGAGAGACAGAGTGAGACAGAGACAGACAGAGACAGAGACAGAGAGTGAGACAGAGACAGAGAGAGAGTGAGACAGAGACAGAGACAGAGAGTGAGACAGAGACAGAGAGTGAGACAGAGACAGAGACAGAGAGAGAGAGTGAGACAGAGACAGAGACAGAGACAGAGAGAGAGAGTGAGACAGAGACAGAGACAGAGAGACAGAGTGAGACAGAGACAGAGAGTGAGACAGAGACAGAGACAGAGAATGAGACAGAGACAGAGACAGAGAGACAGAGAGTGAGACAGAGAGTGAGACAGAGAGTGAGACAGAGAGTGAGACAGAGAGTGAGACAGAGAGTGAGACAGAGAGTGAGACAGAGAGTGAGACAGAGAGTGAGACAGAGAGTGAGACAGAGAGTGAGACAGAGAGTGAGACAGAGAGTGAGACAGAGAGTGAGACAGAGAGTGAGACAGAGAGTGAGACAGAGAGTGAGACAGAGAGTGAGACAGAGAGTGAGACAGAGAGTGAGACAGAGAGTGAGACAGAGAGTGAGACAGAGAGTGAGACAGAGAGTGAGACAGAGAGTGAGACAGAGAGTGAGACAGAGAGTCAGAGAGTGAGACAGAGAGTGAGACAGAGAGTGAGACAGAGAGTGAGACAGAGAGTGAGACAGAGAGTGAGACAGAGAGTGAGACAGAGAGTGAGACAGAGAGTGAGACAGAGAGTGAGACAGAGAGTGAGACAGAGAGTGAGACAGAGAGTGAGACAGAGAGTGAGACAGAGAGTGAGACAGAGAGTGAGACAGAGTGAGACAGAGACAGAGATAGAGAGTGAGACAGAGAGAGAGAGTGAGACAGAGACAGAGAGTGAGACAGAGACAGAGAGTGAGACAGAGACAGAGAGACAGAGTGAGACAGAGACAGAGAGACAGAGTGAGACAGAGACAGAGAGACAGAGTGAGACAGAGACAGAGAGACAGAGTGAGACAGAGACAGAGAGACAGAGAGTGAGACAGAGACAGAGAGACAGAGAGTGAGACAGAGACAGAGAGACAGAGAGTGAGACAGAGACAGAGTGAGACAGAGACAGAGAGACAGAGAGTGAGACAGAGACAGAGTGAGACAGAGAGAGAGAGAGAGTGAGACAGAGAGAGAGAGAGACAGAGACAGAGAGAGAGAGTGAGACAGAGACAGAGACAGAGTGAGACAGAGACAGAGTGAGACAGAGACAGAGAGAGAGAGAGAGAGAGTGAGAGAGTGAGACAGAGACAGAGACAGAGAGAGAGTGAGAGAGTGAGACAGAGACAGAGAGAGAGAGTGAGACAGAGACAGAGAGACAGAGAGAGAGTGAGACAGAGAGAGAGAGAGAGTGAGACAGAGACAGAGAGACAGAGTGAGACAGAGACAGAGACAGAGAGACAGAGTGAGACAGAGACAGAGAGACAGAGTGAGACAGACACAGAGACAGAGAGTGCGACAGAGACAGAGACACAGAGAGAGAGTGAGACAGAGACAGAGAGTGAGACAGAGAGTGAGACAGAGAGTGAGACAGAGACAGAGAGACAGAGTGAGACAGAGACAGAGACAGAGTGAGACAGAGACAGAGTGAGTCAGAGCGAGAGAGTGAGACAGAGACAGAGAGTGAGACAGAGACAGAGAGTGAGACAGAGACAGAGAGACAGAGTGAGACAGAGACAGACAGAGACAGAGAGAGAGAGTGAGACAGAGACAGAGACAGAGAGTGAGACAGAGACAGAGAGTGAGACTGAGACAGAGAGAGAGAGTGAGACAGAGACAGAGACAGAGAGTGAGACTGAGACAGAGAGAGAGAGTGAGACAGAGACAGAGAGAGAGAGTGAGACAGAGACAGAGACAGAGAGAGAGAGTGAGACAGAGACAGAGAGAGAGTGGGACAGAGAGAGAGAGTGAGACAGTGACAGAGAGAGAGAGTGAGACAGAGACAGAGAGACAGAGTGAGACAGAGACAGAGAGACAGAGTGAGACAGAGACAGAGAGACAGAGTGAGACAGAGACAGACAGAGACAGAGACAGAGAGTGAGACAGAGACAGAGACAGAGTGAGACAGAGAGTGAGACAGAGAGTGAGACAGAGACAGAGAGACAGAGTGAGACAGAGAGTGAGACAGAGAGTGAGACAGAGAGTGAGACAGAGACAGAGAGACAGAGTGAGACAGAGACAGAGATAGAGAGTGAGACAGAGAGAGAGAGTGAGACAGAGACAGAGAGTGAGACAGAGACAGAGAGACAGAATGGGACAGAGACAGAGAGTGAGACAGAGAGACAGAGTGAGACAGAGACAGAGAGACAGAGAGTGAGACAGAGACAGAGAGACAGAGACAGAGAAAGAGAGTGAGACAGAGAGTGAGACAGAGACAGAGACAGAGTGAGACAGAGAGAGAGAGAGAGAGAGTGAGACAGAGAGAGAGAGAGACAGAGACAGAGAGAGAGAGTGAGACAGAGACAGAGACAGAGTGAGACAGAGACAGAGTGAGACAGAGACAGAGAGAGAGAGAGAGAGTGAGAGAGTGAGACAGAGACAGAGACAGAGAGAGAGAGAGTGAGAGAGTGAGACAGAGACAGAGAGAGAGAGTGAGACAGAGACAGAGAGACAGAGAGAGAGAGTGAGACAGAGACAGAGAGACAGAGAGAGAGAGAGTGAGACAGAGACAGAGAGAGCGACAGAGACAGAGACAGAGAGAGCGAGTGAGACAGAGAGAGAGAGTGAGAGTGAGACAGAGACAGAGACAGAGCGAGTGAGACAGAGACACAGAGAGTGAGACAGAGACAGAGACAGAGACAGTGAGAGAGAGAGAGTGAGACAGAGACAGAGACAGAGAGAGTGAGACAGAGACACAGAGAGAGAGAGACAGTGAGAGAGAGAGAGAGAGAGAGTGAGACAGAGACAGAGTGAGACAGAGACAGAGAGTGAGACAGAGACAGAGAGTGAGACTGAGACTGAGACAGAGACAGAGACAGTGAGACAGAGAGTGAGACAGAGACAGAGACAGAGACAGAGTGAGACAGAGAGTGAGACAGAGACAGAGACAGAGTGAGACAGAGAGAGAGAGAGAGTGAGACAGAGAGAGAGAGTGAGACAGAGACAGAGACAGAGAGACAGAGTGAGACAGAGACAGAGTGAGACAGAGACAGAGTGAGACAGAGACAGAGTGAGACAGAGACAGAGTGAGACAGAGACAGAGAGAGAGAGTGAGACAGAAACAGAGTGAGACAGAGACAGAGACAGAGTGAGACAGAGACTGAGACAGAGACAGAGCGAGAGAGAGAGTGAGACAGAGAGAGAGACAGAGAGAGAGAGAGAGTGAGACAGAGACAGAGAGACAGAGAGAGAGAGTGAGACAGAGACAGAGAGAGAGTGAGACAGAGACAGAGACAGAGAGTGAGACAGAGACAGAGAGTGAGACAGAGACAGAGACAGAGACAGAGAGTGAGACAGAGACAGAGACAGAGACAGAGTGAGAGAGAGAGTGAGAGTGAGACAGAGACAGAGAGAGTGAGACAGAGACAGAGACAGAGAGTGAGACAGAGACAGAGAGCGTGAGACAGAGAGAGAGAGTGAGACAGAGACAGAGAGAGAGACAGAGAGAGAGAGTGAGACAGAGACAGAGAGTGAGACAGAGACAGAGAGAGAGAGTGAGACAGAGACAGTGAGTGAGACAGAGAGTGAGACAGAGAGTGAGACAGAGACAGAGACAGAGAGTGAGACAGAGACAGAGACAGAGAGAGAGAGTGAGACAGAGACAGAGAGAGAGTGAGACAGAGACAGAGAGAGAGAGTGAGACAGAGAGAGAGAGAGAGAGAGAGTGAGACAGAGACAGAGAGAGAGAGAGAGTGGGACAGAGAGAGAGAGTGAGACAGAGACAGAGAGTGAGACAGAGAGACAGAGTGAGACAGAGACAGACAGAGACAGAGACAGAGAGTGAGACAGAGACAGAGAGACAGAGACAGAGACAGAGAGTGAGACAGAGACAGAGAGAGAGAGTGAGACAGAGAGAGAGAGTGAGACAGAGACAGAGACAGAGAGAGTGAGTGAGACAGAGACAGAGAGACAGAGTGAGACAGAGACAGAGAGAGAGACAGAGAGTGAGACAGAGACAGAGAGAGAGACAGAGAGAGCGTGAGACAGAGACAGAGAGAGAGAGTGAGACAGAGACAGAGAGAGAGTGAGACAGAGACAGAGAGAGAGTGAGACAGAGACAGAGAGAGAGAGAGAGTGAGACAGAGACAGAGAGACAGAGTGAGACAGAGACAGAGAGACAGAGTGAGACAGAGACAGAGAGAGAGAGTGAGACAGAGAGAGACAGACAGACAGAGAGAGAGAGTGATACAGAGAGAGAGACAGTCAAACAGGCTGTGATCTGGCAGCCTGTGGAGAGGACAGAGGAGAGAAAGCTAGACTTTATAGAGAGAAAAAAATCCAGTGAGAATTCTCAGAGAGTAAGGGATTAAAAAATAAGAGCAGAGAGGGATCTGGCTTGGAGAGAGAGAGAGAGAGAGCGGTAGACTGGCTGTGGATGAGAGTGAGTGCACCCTTGTGTGGATGCTTGGGAATTGCAGGTGACAACAGAATTAAGACTATTGCAGCCACTTTAAAAATCAAAGTAAGATACTAAAGTTTTGAATTTCTCATTTTTGGGGCTGATCAATGGCCAAGATCAGTCTTCAAAAAAAGAGGATAAGAATTTGACAGGGATTTGGGCTCTTTGTGTCTGCATTGGTTTAAAAATGGCAAAATGTTGCGTCTGAAAAGTTGTAAGCAGGTGAAGAGAGTGTGATAGTCTTTAGCAGGCATGGTTGAGAATCGGGATATTTAAAGTGATGATAAATCTTGTTTTGAATTAATCTTAACAATGGAAAGATAGGGATTAATCTTTGTTCTAGGAATACGGGGTTTTGATGTGATGATGTTCAGTCGAGAAAATACTACGTCAGCATGGCTTTGAGTGGAAAATGATGTCTCAGAAATTTGATTGCGTTTTTTTGAAGGTGTAACCGAGAAGGTAGATGATGTTATCTACATGGACTTTAGCAAAGCCTTTGACAAGGTACCGCATGGTAGGTTGTTGCATAAAGTTAAATCTCACGGGATCCAGGGTGAGGTAGCCAAATGGATACAAAATTGGCTTGATGACAGAAGACATGTGGGTGGAGAAGGTTGTTTTTCAAACTGGAGGCCTGTGACCAGCGGTGTGCCTCAGGGATCAGTGCTGGGCCCACTATTATTTGTCATTTATATTAATGATTTGGATGAGAATTTAGGAGGCATGGTGAGAAGGTTTGCAAATGACACCAAAATTGGTGGCATAGTGGACAGGGAAGAAGGTTATCTCGGATTGCAACGGGATCCTGATCAATTGGGCCAGTGGGCTGACGAATGGCAGATGGAATTTAATTTCGATAAATGTGAGGTGATGCATTTTGGTAGATCGAACAGGGAAGGACTTACTCAGTTAATGGTAGGGCGCTGGGGAGAGTTACAGAACAAAGAGATCTAGGGATACAGGTTCATAGCTCCTTGAAAGCGCAGTCACAGGTGGACAGAGTGATGAAGAAGGCATTCGGCATGCTTGGTTTCATTGGTCAGAACATTGAATACAGGAGTTGGGACGTCTTGTTGAAGTTGTACAAGACATTGGTAAGGCCACACTTGGAATACTGTGTACAGTTCTGGTCAGTCTATTATAGAAAGGATATTATTAAACTAGAAAGAGTGCAGGAGAGATTTACTAGGATGCTACCAGGACTTGATGGTTTGAGTTATAAGGAGAAGCTGGATGGATGGGGACTTTTTTCTCTGGAGCGTAGAAGGCTGAGGGGCGATCTTATAGAGGTCTATAAAATAATTAGGGGCATAGATCAGCTTGATAGTCAATATCTTTTCCCAAAAGTAGGGGAGTCTAAAACTAGAGGGCATAGTTTTAAGGTGAGAGAGGAGAGATACAAAAGGGTCCAGAGGGGCAATTTTTTCACAGAGAGGGTGATGAGTGTCTGGAACAAGCTGCCAGAGACAATAGTCGAGGCAGGTACAATGTTGTCTTTTAAAAAGCACTTAGACAGTTACATGGGTAAGATGGGTATAGAGGGATATGGGCCAAATGCGGGCAATTGGGACGAGCTTAGGGGTTTAAAAAAAAGGGCGGCATGGAGAAGTTGGACCGAAGGGCCTGTTTCCATGCTGTAAACCTCTATGACTCCATGTCCCATTTTGAAACAAGTAGAGAGTTAACCCACTCTGTCCCACACAGAATGGATCTTTGTGCTTTAAGATTTTGTGGTCGCTTTCAAATTGTAAAATCATTAGCTTAAATCAAAACATAGCAGAGGGAAAAGAGAGCATTCAAACATTTAGTGAAGAGTTACATAAGGTAGAATGGGAGTGTGAGTTTAATGATTGGCGGATTGGTGATAAGAAAGAGGCGAGAGAAATGATCCGGTGGAATAAATGAACACTTAAAGGAAAGGAACAGGTAAGTGAGGTACAGATAAGATGTGGGACGTGAACAGGGTAATAAGAGAGACATTATGGAAGAGATGATAGCAGACAGACTTGGACAGGTTTAAAGATGGGATTCATTTGGTGAATAGAGAGAACAACAATGGTAATAAAAAGAGATATTTAGAGGGATTCTAAGAAGTAAAACACAGTTTAGGTGATAGCTATGGATATAGGAACAAGCTTTTAAAAAGAGAGAAAATAGATGCTAGTGGACAGTTGAAAACTCACAACACTGTTTTCTGAGCTTGGGATAATTTTTCACAAATGATGCTGTGATTTAAGAAGATGAATGAGCAATAAGTTACTGCTCAGAAACAAATTTAAAGGTTTGATTTCTGTTCAAAGTTGTTACTATATTGTAGAAGTCGGTAAGGAAAAGAGGAATTCCAAAGGACCGCAAGACGGTTATATTCTACGTACAAATACTTCTTATCAGGAAGGGGTAAGACAAATATTGGAGCCTTTTAACTATTGCAGGCATTTTGTGGAGGATCAGGCTGTACATGCCAAACCTTTACAGAACCTGATTAAGAGAGGAAAGGCTCGTAGTGAAGAAGTCGTATGGGGAAACATGGAAGCACAAGCCTTTTCAGATTTAAAACAAGCCATGGCAAGAGCTCCAGCCCTGGATCTACCGGATCTTACCAAGCTATTTCACATTTTCTGTCAGGAGAGTGACAGAGTGCAAGCTGCAGCAGTAATCCAACGGCATGGGGATAGATAGATTCAGTAGTCAGGAGAATGCATCAATGTGTAACAGCTTTAGCATGTGTCTCCTGGGCCATGAGAGCGTCCAAGCCACTTACTTTGATGGGAAAAATAATTCTCTACAGCCCACACACAATCGCTCAGCTTTTAGAATCAGGGAGATTAAAAAGAGGTTCTGATGGAAGACGTTTCAAGTGGGAGGCACATCTTTTATCAGGAGACAAACATGCAGAGATCAGCAGAGATTTAAGACAAAATCCTGCAGGAGGGTTAACAGTGCAAGGAACAAAGCAAGAAAGTATAGCGGAAGTGACAGAAGGAGTGAGCGCAGGGGGTTAGCAAAGGAACCACTCACCAATGTGGTGAGATAAACAGGGCCTAGTTTTAAGGCTAATAAAATTGGATATCCTAAATTAAAGAATTGGGCATATTGAAATCAAACACAGTCAAACCTCGGGCAGGCCAATTGTACAAATACACAAACATGTCTGGGCCTGACCCATCAACCACCCATCAAAGGTTGTTGCACTCTACTGATACTTACCAGGAGATCATTGCACCCCATTGAAATGCTTCGGTCTATTGTGAGAAGCCCAGATCAGGCCAGACTTTCCGTCACCAAAAGTTCCTGCAGTTACATGTAAGCAACAACATGGAAATGGACACCTGGGGGGCGGACCCTGGTGTCCTGTCAGGCAGACATCAAGAAACCCACTGGGTATTGGAACCCCCCCCCGGGACCTCATTGGCTGGAAGCCAGAGACATTTCTGGAAAGGCAAGCAGGCAGGGGGATAAAGGAACACATTTTCAGACACACTGCAGCGAAGACTCGACAGGGGAGATGGCAGTGACCATTCAGAAGATTGACCAGAGAAGGAAGGAAGGAAGAAGCTGACATCGAGACTCACCTTCGTGACGACGGACCAGAGGGACTCAGAGAATCGAGCCTGTAGTTTAACCAAACCATCTTACGGGTGGTACACTTGAATATGGAGTATCCTCTTGTTTTATGTGGGTAATTTAAGGGTTAATAGTGTTATTATTAATAAACTTGTTGAACCTTTACTTGTGTTTGTCCTTTGTCCATCTTGCAAATAAGGACACCGGGGTAAAACCTTAGAGTAAGCAAACTGGTCGAAGGTATCTGAGAATTAACAGGTACAACATCGGGGAGGGAGTGATTACTCTGGAAGTTGATGGAGCCAGGAAGTATGTCAATGGCCAACCCTGCACGGCATGAGCGGTGGTGAATGATGAAGGAACAGTGATTGCAGGAGAACAAATCCCAGGGAGCAATTCAGCACAAGTAGCAGAGTCGTTAACTTTGACCAATGCTTTAGAAAGGGGTAAAGGAAAACAAGTAAATGTGTTCACAGACAGCCGATACGCCTTTGGCGTGGTCCATGACGACATGCAATATCAAAGTGTAATATGCAAAGTGTGCAACTGTTAAGACCATAAGATCATAAGACATAGGAGCAGAATTAGGTCACTCGGTACATCGAGTCTGCTCCACCATTCAATCATGGCTGATATTTTTCTCATCCCCATTCTGCCTTTTCCCCATAATCCCTGATCCCTTATTAATCAAGAAGCTATCTATCTCTGTCTTAAAGACACTCAATGACCTGGCCTCCACAGCCTTCTGCGGCAAAGAGTTCCACAGATTCACCACTCTCTGGCTGAAGAAATTCCTCCTCATCTCTGTTTTAAAGGATCATCCCTTTAGGTTGTGCCCTCTGGTTCTAGTTTTTCCTACTAGTGGAAACATCCTCTCCTCGTCCACTCTATCCAGGCCTCGCAGTATCCCATAAGTTTCAATAAGATCCTCCCTCATTCTTCTAAACTCTGAGTACAGACCCAGAGTCCTCAACTGTTCCTCATATGACAAGCTCTTCATTCCAGGGATCATTCTTGTGAGCCTTCTCTGGACCCTTTCCAAGGCCAGCACATCCTTCCTTAGATATGCCCAGAACTGCCCACTATACTCCAAATGGGGTCTGACCAGAGCCTTATACAGCCTCAGAAGTTCATCCCTGCTCTTGTATTTTAGCCCTCTTAACATGAGTGCTAACATTGCATTTGCCTTCCTAACTGCCAACTGAACTTGCATGTTAACCTTAAGAGAGTCTTGAACAATGACTCCCAAAGGCGGCACGGTAGCACAGTGGTTAGCAGTGCTGCTTCACAGCTCCAGGGACCTGGGTTCGATTCCTGGCTTGGGTCACTGTCTGTGTGGAGTTTGCACATTAACAAAGAACAAAGAACAATACAGCACAGGAACAGGCCCTTCGGCCCTCCAAGCCCGTGCCGCTCCCTGGTCCAAACTAGACCATTCTTTTGTATCCCTCCATTCCCACTCCGTTCATATGGCTATCTAGATAAGTCCCTCATGGTAGGCTGGTGAAAAAGGTTGGATCTCATGGGATAAAGGGGGAGGTGGCTAGATGGGTGGAGAACTGGCTTGGTCACAGAAGACAGAGGGTGGTAGTGGAAGGGTCTTTTTCCAGCTGGAGGCCTGTGACTAGTGGTGTTCCGCAGGGCTCAATTGGGACCTCTGCTGTTTGTGATTTATATAAATGATCTGGAAGAAGGTGTAACTGGGGTGATCAGTAAGTTTGCGGACGACACAAAATTGCCTGGACTTGCAGATAGTGAGGAGTATTGTCAGAAGCTACAGAAGGATATAGATAGGCTGGAAATTTGGGCAAAGAAATGGCAGATGGAGTTCAATCCTGATAAATGCGAGGTGATGCATTTTGGTAGAAATAATGTAGGGAGGAGCTATATGATAAATGGCAGAACCATAAAGGGTGTAGATACGCAGAGGGACCTGGGTGTGCAAGTCCACGGATCCTTGAAAGTGACGTCACAGGTGGAGAAGGTGGTGAGGAAGACATATGGCATGCTTGCCTTTATAGGACGGGGAATAGAGTATAAAAGTTGGGGTCTGATGTTGCAGATGTATAGAACGTTGGTTCGGCCGCATCTGGAATACTGCATCCAGTTCTGGTCGCCACACTATCAGAAGGACGTGGAGGCTTTGGAGAAAGTACAGAGGAGGTTTACCAGGATGTTGCCTGGTATGGAGGGGCTTTGTTATGAGGAGAGATTGGGTAAACTGGGGTTGTTCTCCCTGGAAAGACGGAGGATGAGGGGAGACTTAATAGAGGTGTATAAAATTATGAAAGGCATAGATAGGGTGAACGGTGGGAAGCTTTTCCCCAGGTCGGTGTTGACATTCACGAGGGTTCATAGGTTCAAGGTGAAGGGGGGGATGTTCAACACAGATATCAGAAGGACATATTTTACACAGAGGGTGGTGGGGGCCTGGAATGCGATGCCAGGCAAGGTGGTGGAGGCGGACACACTGGGAACGTTTAAGACTTATCTAGACAGCCATATGAACGGAGTGGAAATGGAGGGATACAAAAGAATGGTCTAGTTTGGACCAGGGAGCGGCGCGGGCTTGGAGGGCCGAAGGACCTGTTCCTGTGCTGTATTGTTCTTTGTTCTTTTGTTCTTAAACGTTCCCAGTGTGTCCGCCTCCACCACCTTGCCTGGCAGCGCATTCCAGGCCCCCACCACCCTCTGTGTAAAATATGTCCGTCTGATATCTGTGTTAAACCTCCCCCCCCTTCACCTTGAACCTATGACCCCTCGTGAACGTCACCACCGACCTGGGGAAAAGCTTCCCACCGTTCACCCTATCTATGCCTTTCATAATTTTATACACCTCTATTAAGTCTCCCCTCATCCTCCGTCTTTCCAGGGAGAACAACCCCAGTTTACCCAATCTCTCCTCATAACTAAGCCCCTCCATACCAGGCAACATCCTGGTAAACCTCCTCTGTACTCTCTCCAAAGCCTCCACGCCCTTCTGGTAGTGTGGCGACCAGAACTGGACGCAGTATTCCAAATGCGGCCGAACCAACGTTCTATACATCTGCAACATCAGACCCCAACTTTTATACTCTATTCCCCGTCCTATAAAGGCAAGCATGCCACATGCCTTCTTCACCACCTTCTCCACCTGTGACGTCACCTTCAAGGATCTGTGGACTTGCACACCCAGGTCCCTCTGCGTATCTACACTCTTTATGGTTCTGCCATTTATCGTATAGCTCCTCCCTACATTATTTCTACCAAAATGCATCACTTCGCATTGATCAGGATTGAACTCCATCTGCCATTTCTTTGCCCAAATTTCCAGCCTATCTATATCCTTCTGTAGCTTCTGACAATGCTCCTCACTATCTGCAAGTCCTGCCAATTTTGTGTCGTCCGCAAACTTACTGATCACCCCAGTTACACCTTCTTCCAGATCGTTTATATAAATCAGAAACAGCAGAGGTCCCAATACAGAGCCCTGCGGAACACCAGTAGTTACAGGCCTCCAGCCGGAAAAAGACCCTTCCACTACCACCCTCTGTCTTCTGTGACCAAGCCAGTTCTCCACCCATCTAGCCACCTCCCCCTTGATCCCATGAGATCCAACCTTTTTCACCAGCCTACCATGAGGGACTTTGTCAAACGCTTTACTAAAGTCCATATAGAAGACATCCACGGCCCTTCCCTCGTCAACCATTCTGGTCACTTCTTCAAAGCTCCACCAGGTTAGTGAGGCATGACCTCCCTCTCACAAAACCATGCTGACTATCGTTCATGAGTTTATTCCTTTCTAAATGCGCATACATCCTATCTCTAAGAATCTTCTCCAACAACTTCCCCACCACGGACGTCAAGCTCACCAGCTTATAATTACCCGGGTTATCCTTCCTACCCTTCTTAAATAACAGGACCACATTAGCTATCCTCCAATCCTCTGGGACCTCACCTGCGTCCAGTGACGAGACAAAGATTTGCGTCAGAGGCCCAGCGATTTCATCTCTCGTCTCCCTGAGCAGCCTTGGATAGATTCCATCAGGCCCTGGGGATTTGTCAGTCTTTATATTCTCTAACAAACCTAACACTTCCTCCTTTGTAATGGAGATGTTCTCCAACGGTTCAACACTCCCCTCCAAGACACTCCCAGTCAACACATCCCTCTCCTTTGTGAATACCGACGCAAAGTATTCATTTAGGATCTCCCCTACTTCTTTGGGCTCCAAGCATAATTCCCCACTTTTGTCCCTGAGAGGTCCGATTTTTTTCCCTGACAACCCTTTTGTTCCTAACGTATGAATAAAATGCCTTGGGATTCTCCTTAATCCTGTCTGCCAAGGACATTTCATAACCCCTTTTTGCCCTTCTAATTCCCCGTTTGAGTTCTTTCCTACTTTGTACTCCTCCAGAGCTCCCTCCGTTTTTAGCTGCCTGGACCTAACATACGCCTCTCTTTTCTTTTTGACCAGTCCCTCAATTTCCCTGGTTATCCACGGTTCTCGAATCCTACCCTTCCTATCGTTCTTTTTTACAGGCACATGCCTGTCCTGCAGCCCTAACAACTGTTCCTTAAAAGACTCCCACATGCCAGATGTGGATTTACCCGCAAACAGCCTTTCCCAATCAAGAGCTGCCAATTTCTGCGTAATCCCACTAAAGTTAGCCTTCCCCCAATCCAACACCTTACCCTTGGGACACCACTCATCTTTTTCCATCACTATCCTAAAGCTAACAGAATTGTGGTCACTATTTGCTACATGTTCCCCTACCGAAACATTGAAGACCTGACCGGGCTCATTCCCCAGTACTAGGTCCAGTATAGCCCCCTCTCTAGTCGGGCTATCTACATATTGTTCCAAAGAACCCTCCTGTACGCATTTTACAAATTCCTCCCCATTCAGAGTCCCAGCTCTCAGCGATTTCCAGTCTATACCAGGGAAATTGAAGTCTCCCACGACAACAACCCTATTTTTCCTGCACCTATCCAGTATCTCCTGACATATCCGTTCTTCCACTTCCCTTGGGCTGTTGGGGGGCCTGTAGTATACCCCCAACATAGTGACTGCGCCTTTCCTGTTTCTAAGCTCCACCCAGAGTGACTTGTTACACGACCCCTCTGAATTGTCCTCCCTCTGCACTGCTGTAATATGCTCTCCAACTAATCTTTGTCGCTTCTTTGGACACGGGTGAGGTCCCTGAGGATTGGAGGATAGCAAATGTGGTCCCGCTGTTTAAGAAGGGTAGCAGGGATAACCCAGGAAATTATAGGCCGGTGAGCTTGACGTCCGTGGCAGGGAAGTTGTTGGAGAGGATTCTTAGAGAAAGGATGTATGTGCATTTAGAACGAATCAATCTCATTAGTGACAGACAGCATGGTTTTGTAAGAGGGAGGTCGTGCCTTACAAATTTGGTGGAGTTTTTTGAGGAAGTGACAAAAACGGTTGATGAAGGAAGGGCCGTGGATGTCGTCTATCTGGATTTCAGTAAGGCATTTGACAAAGTCCCACATGGCAGGTTGGTTAAGAAGGTAAGGCTCATGGGATACAAGGAGAAGTGGCTAGATGGGTGGAGAACTGGCTTGGCCATAGGAGACAGAGGGTAGTGGTCGAAGGGTCTTTTTCCGGCTGGAGGTCTGTGACCAGTGGTGTTCTGTAGGGCTCTGTACTGGGACCTCTGCTATTTGTGATATATATAAATGATTTGGAAGAAGGTGTAACTGGTGCAATCAGCAAGTTTGCAGATGACACGAAGATGGCTGGAATTGCGGATAGCGAAGAGCATTGTCGGGCAATACAGCAGGATATAGATAGGCTGGAAAATTGGGCGGAGAGGTGGCAGATGGAGTTTAATCCGGATAAATGCGAAGTGATGCATTTTGGAAGAAATAATGTAGGGAGGAGTTATACAATAAATGGCAGAGTCATCAGGAGTATAGAAACACAGAGGGACCTAGGTGTGCAAGTCCACAAACCCTTGAAGGTGGCAACACAGGTGGAGAAGGTGGTGAAGAAGGCATATGGTATGCTTGCCTTTATAGGACGGGGTATAGAGTATAAAAGCTGGAGTCTGATGATGCAGCTGTATAGAACGCTGGTTAGGCCACATTTGGAGTACTGCGTCCAGTTCTGGTCGCCGCACTACCAGAAGGACGTGGAGGCATTGGAGAGAGTGCAGAGAAGGTTTACCAGGATGTTGCCTGGGAATGGAGGGTCTTAGCTATGAGGAGAGATTGGGTAGACTGGGGTTGTTCTCCTTGGAAAGACGGAGAATGAGGGGAGATCTAATAGAGGCATACAAGATTATGAAGGGTATAGATAGGGTGAACAGTGGGAAGCTTTTTCCCAGGTCGGAGGTGACGATCACGAGGGGTCACGGGCTCAAGCTGAGAGGGGCGAAGTATAACTCAGACATCAGAGGGACGTTTTTTACACAGAGGGTGATGGGGGCCTGGAATGCGCTGCCAGGTAGGGTGGTGGAGGCAGGCACGCTGACATCGTTTAAGACTTACCTGGATAGTCACATGAGCAGCCTGGGAATGGAGGGATACAAACGATTGGTCTAGTTGGACCAAGGAGCGGCACAGGCTTGGAGGGCCGAAGGGCCTGTTTCCTGTGCTGTACTGTTCTTTGTTCTTTGTTCTTTGTAATACTGCTACTCCCCACCTCTTTTGGCCCCTCCTCTGTCTCGCCTAAAACACTTGTACCCTGGAATATTCAGCTGCCAGTCCTTTTCCTCTTTCAACCAAGTCTCTCACCGCAACCACATCCAAATTCCTCGTGAGCATTAAGGCCCTAAGTTCGTCTGTGTTACCTGCTACGCTCCTTGCATTGAAGTATAAGCACTCCAGACCTCCAGGCCCAGTGAGGTCATCCTCCCCCAGAGTGCTCTTCTTCTTTGCCAGCCTTGTCCCAGCCCCAAGCTCGTCCCCAGCCTCTATACTTGTAGACCTAATATTTTGATCCCCACCCCCCTGCCATACTAGTTTAAACCCCCCCGAACTGCACCAACAAAACTCCCAGCCACGATATTCGTGCCCTTCCAACTTAGCTGTGACCCATCCTTCTTGTACAGGTGCCATCCTCTCCTGAAAACTTCCCATTGATCTAGGAAAATGAAGCCCTCCCTCCTGGACCAGCCAGGCATTCAATTGTACTAACTCCCTATTCTTAGCCTCACTGGCACGAGGCATTGGGAGCACCCCAGAGATGGCCACTCTGGAGGCCCTACTTTTTAGTCTATTTCCCAACTCCCTGAATTGCTCTCGTAGGATCCCCCTGCTCTTCATATCTACGTCATTTGCACCAATGTGTACAATGACATCCGTTTCTTTATCTTCCCCTTTTAGGATGCCTCCTATCCGCTCGGTGACATCCATTACCCCAGCACCAGGTAGGCAGACTACCATCCTGGAGTCCCGTTCGCACCCACAGAATCGCCTGTCCATGCCTCTAACCGACGCATCCCCCACCACTACTGCTCTCTTTCCTTTCCGGGCCACAGAGCCTGACTCTGTGCCAGTGACCTGGTCACTGTGGCTTACCCCTGGAGAGTCATCCTCCTCCACACTATCCAAAACAATATACTTGTTTTGGAGTGGGACAACCACAGGTGACCCCTCCATTAATTGCTCACTCCCCTCCCCTCTCACACCTGTCGCCAAGCCCTTCCTATTATGAGAGACAGCCACTGGAGTACTCTCTGGTACGTTACCCTTCTGACCTTTACTCCTCCTAACTGTGACCCACGTGTCTTCCTCCCGATGCCCCGGTGTAACTAGTTCCCTATAACTCATGTCAATTATTCTCTCATTCTCCCTGACTAGACCAAGGTCAGCAATCTGCAGCTCCAGTTCCGTGACGCAGTCCCTCAAGAGCTGCAGTTCCACGCACCTGGTGCAAATGTGGTCCTCCGGGAGGCTAGGTGTTTCCAGGAACTCCCGCATCCCACACCGAAAGCAACAAACTGGCCTATCACTCATAGCTACCCTTATCCTATATAGGTTTGGATAAAAATAACTTACCTTGCCTCATCCTTTCTGCCTAAGCCCTGTGAGCCAAAGCCCTGTAAGAAGTCTCACAACACCAGGTTAAAGTCCAACAGGTTTATTTGGTAGCAAATACCATAAGCTTTCGGAGCAATGCTCTTTCGTCAGATGGAGCCAAAGCCCTGACAGCTTTCACTCTGCTTCCCACTCACTCCCCTGCCCGCTCCCGACGCTGCCCGCTGTATACTGCAGCCTACCTTTCATACTTCGCGCGCTTACAAAACCCTTCCCAGACTCCTTAGCAGCCCACTTCCGGTTTTCACTTTAAACTTAAGAAAAATACTACTACAAAAGTAAAGGCCAAAAAAAACACACACACTAACTGACTAATTAAATAAATAAATAATTCAATCAATCTCTCACCAGCATTCCTGCCTCCAATCACTCCCTTGCTGCTTGCTCCAGTGGAACAATGAGAATTCTGCTCGTGTCTGCGTGGGTTTCCTCCGGGTGCTCCGGTTTCCTCCCACAGTCCAAAGATGTGCAGGTTAGGTTGATTGGCCTGGTTAAAAATTGCCCCTTGGAGTCCTGAGATACGTAGGTTAGAGGGATTAGTGGGTAAATAAGTGGGGGTAGGGCCTGGGTGGGATTGTGGTCGGTGCAGACTCGATGGGCCGAATGGCCTCCTTCTGCACTGTAGGGTTTCTATGATTTCTATGAAGTCCCTTTGTGTTTCTGATTTCCTAAGCATTTTCTCATTTAGAAAATAGTAATGTGGGATGTGTGTATTCTGCAATAGGGTACACCGGTCACTTAAGGTAGTAGGACAAGTGGACCAATTGGTTAAAAAGGCATGTGGTGCGCTTAACTTTATTTGCTGAGGCATAGAGTTTAAGAGCAGGGAGGTGATGCTGGAACTGTATAAAACGTTGGTTAGGCCACAGCGAGTGAATTCTGTACAGTTCTGGAATCCACATTATAGGAGGGATGTGATGACACTGGAAAGGGTGCAGAGAGATTTACCAGGATGTTGCCTGGGCTGGAGAGTTTTAGTAATGAAGAGAAATTGGATAGACTGGGGTTGTGTTCCTTAGAGCAGAGGAGACTGAGGGTGAATGTGATTGAGATGGATTAAATGATGAGGGACATAGATAGAGCAGACAGGAATAAACTTTTCCCATTGGTGGAGGGATCAATGACCAGAGGGCATAGATTTACAGGAAGGGGCAGGGGGTTGAGAGAGGACTTGAAGAAATACCTTTTCACCCAGCGGGTGTGGGAGTTTGAAACTCTTGGCCTGAAAGCGTGGTGGAGGCAGAGACCTTCATAACATTGAAGAAGAATTTAGATGTGCACTTGCGATGCCACGACAAACAAGACTAAGAGCCAAGTGCAAGAAAATGGGATAAGAATAGTTGGGTGCTTTGTCTTTGACTGGCACTTACATGATGAAGGGCCTTTTTCTCTGCCGTGGACATTTATGACTCTTTTATGAGTGCAATTCAGATTCAAATATATTCCCTCAATCGGATTAACAATGTGTTTTTTTGAGTAACTGTGACTACTGTGCAGGTGCTGCATCTAATTGCTTCTCTGGAGATTTATATTAACTACGAATAAGGAGCAAATTCAAGCAGTTCCACTGAGCACCTACCAATGTTGTTGACTACAGCTCAATACACCAGAGATTCTAGTAAGAATGCTTGGGTCGGAACCCAGTGCTTTATAGGCAACTTACTGTCCCATTCTCGACTATTGGTAATCCAGGTAAGTTAACTCAGAGTATTTTACTTTACAGACAAGAGCTATCTTGCCAATAATATTCTGACAACACCGACATGTATCCCGTGCGATTGTTGAATTTATAGAGACTGGTTCATCCTTGGGGCCCGGAGATATAGCGATGGATTTCGGATGTATACCAGGACGAAAGGAAACCATTCGGCCCATTAAACCTGTGCCGATTTTTCGAATAGAGCATCTTTACCAGGTCCTATCTCCGTAACCCCAAACATTTACCTCGCTAATCCCCCTAATCCAAATATCCATGGACTCTGATGGACATTCTAGCATGGCCAATCCACCGAACTTGCACATCTTTGGACACTAAGAAGCAATTTAGCATGGCCAATCCTCCTAATCTGCACATCTTTGACACTAAAGGACAATTTACCATGGCCAATCTACCTAACCTACACATCTTTGGACACTAAAGGACAAGTTAGCATGGCCAATCCACCTAACCTGCACACTAAGGGGCAATTTAACACGGCTAATTCCCCAAATTGACATGTCTATGTACACTAAGGGGTAATTCAGCATGGCCAATCCACCTAACCTGAACATCTTTAGGCACGAAGAGGCAATTTAACATGGCTAATCCCCCTAATTTAAACATCTTTGGACACTAAGGGGCAATTGAGCAAGGCCAATCTACCTAACCTACGCATCTTTGGACACTAAGGGGCAATTTAGCAATGACCAATCTATCTAACCAGCACACCTTTGGACTGTGGGAGGAATCTGGTGCACCCAGTGCAAACAAACGCAGAGACAGGGAGAATATGCAAACCCCACACAGCCAGTCACCCAAGGCCGGAATTGAAGCCAGGGCTGTGAAAAGCAGTGCTAACCACTTTGCTACCTTGCAGAACAAAATGCTTAGTTTCTGTGAAAAACAGGGAGCAAGGACATGCCCAGGGCGATGGAGATTGATTCAGGATATTTCTCAGAATTGGACAGCCACGAGGTTATGGAATCATAGAATCCCTACAGTGCAGAAGGAGGCCACTTGGCCCTTCAAGTCTGCACCGATCACAATCCCACCCAGACCTGATCCCCATAACCCTACATATTTACCGTGCTATTCCACCTGACACTATGGGGCAATTTAGCACGGCCAGTCCGCCTAACCCGCACATTGTTGGGCAGTGGGAGGAAACCGGAGCACCCGGAAGGAACCCACGCAGACATGGGGAGAACGTGCAAACTCCACACAGACAGTGACCCAAGGCGGATTTGAACCCGGGTCCCCGGCGCTGTGAGGCAGTAGTGCTAACCACTGTGTCACTGTGCCACCCAGTAGATTCATATTTTGCACAAGGACTTGGCTGAGGAAATTGAGGATTGATTCACGTTTTAGGTAAATCGAGGGGAATAATTGCTGTAATGAGGTTGGGGGGATAGATTAGCTTTTCTTACAGACATTTGGAATTTGATGAACAAATGGACATATAAAAATGGAGCAGGGGTGGGCCACTCTGCCCCTCGAGCCTGCTCTGCTGTTCAGTAACATAATAACTGATCTGATTTTAACCTGATCTTCACATTCCCCTCAATCTCTGACAACGTTCAAACAGCTACCTTCTCAAGGATCTACCTATCAGTGACTGATATATATAAGATTTGCCACTTCCACTGCCTTCAATGGAGACCATTCCAAGAACTCACAATGCTCTTCAGAAAAACTGTCCCTCAACTCCGTATTAAATGTGTGGCAGTTTATTTTCTAAAAGGTCACCCCAAGTTCGAGATTCTCCGAGAAGAATAATTACCCTTTCCCCATTCACCCTGTCAAAACCCGCAGTCGTTATATTTTTCAATCAAGCCGCCTCTTATTCTTCTTCACGTCTCATAGATTCATAAAATTCCCACAGTGCAAAAGGAGGCCATTCGGTCCATCGATGCTGCACCAACAGCAATACCACCCAAGCTCTATCCCCGTAACCCCATATATTTACTCTGCTAATCCCCTGACACTAAGGGGCAATTTAGCACAGCCAATCCACCTAACCTGCACATCTTTAGACACTAGGGGTAATTTAGCTTGGCCAATCCATCTAATCTAAACATCTCTTGACAATAAGAGGTAATTTGACACGGCCAATCCATCTAACCAGCACATCTTTTAACTGTGGGCGGAAACCCGAGCACCCGATGGAAACCCACACAGACACGGGGATCAGTTGCAAACTCCACACAGTCACCTGAGGTTAGAATTTAACCCGAGTTCCTGGCACTGTGAGGCAGCAGTGCTAATCACTGTGCCACCTGAAAACTCATGTCCCTGTGTATAGATATGTTAAATTATGGAGATATGTTAAAAGCAAATTACTGATGATGCTGGAATCGCGAATAAATATGCTGGAAAATCTCAGCAGGTGTGACTGTATCTGTGCAGAGAGAACAGAGCTAACGTTCCGGTTTCCTCCCACAGTCCAAAGATGTGCGGGTTAGGTTGATTGGCCATGTTAAAAATTGCCCCTTAGTGTCCTGAGATGCGTAGGTTAGAGGGATTAGTGGGTAAATATGTAGGGATATGGGGGTAGGGCCTGGGTGGGGTTGTGGACGGTGCAGACTCGATGGGCCAAATGGCCTCTTTCTGCACTGTAGCGTTTCTATGATTCTATGATTACCATCTTCAAATCCAACTGAAATCAAGTGAAAAGGGGTGGCATAGTGCCACAGTGGTTAGCACTGCTGCGTCACAGCGCCAGGGACCCGGGTTCAATTCTGGCCGGGGGTGACTGCTTGTGTGGAATTTGCACGTTCTCCCCTGTGCCTGCGTGGGTTTCCCCCGGGTGTTCCAGTTTCCTGCCACAGTCCAAATATGTGCGGGTTAGGTGAATTGGTCACGGTAAATTGACCCGAAGTTCCCAAGATATCTCGGCTAATTAACATAATCCGCACAGCTTTGGACTGCGTCAGGCAATTTGAGCACCCAGACAAAACCCATGCAGACATGGGGAGAACGTGCAAATTCCACATAGACAGTGACCCGAGGCTGCAATTTTCACAAGCATCAAGAAACCCACGAAGGCCCAATGCACCCCCAGCGACCCGGCCAGCATTTACCCCTGCAGCAAGATTACTGACAACATGTTAAAATTGGTCGCTAATCTCACTTCAGTTTGTGCAATTTCGATCGTAGTTTAAAACTTCAAAACTCTCTCCATTGCAAGATTGGACAATTGTGCGAGAAACCAAAAATTAAATACAAGCATGGTCTGAAATTTTTCAACCTATTCTCAAACATACATGAGTTGAAGGGTCAGTCACGAGGGGACATAGGTTTAAGGTGAGGGGCAAGAGTTATAGGGGGGAATGTCTTGAAAAACGTTTTGACCCAGTGGGTAATGACGGTCTGGAATGCGCTGCCTGGGAGGGTGGTAGAGGCGGGTTTGCTCACATCCTTTAAAAAGTACCTGGATACGCAGTTGGCGCATCATAACTTTCAGGGCCATGGGCCAAGTGCTGGCAGATGGGATTAGGTTGGGAGTTCTAAAGTGTCAATGCGGACCTGCTCAGTGACGCCCAGTTTGGGTTTCGCCAGGGTCACTCAGCTCCTGACCTCATTACAGCCTTGGTTCAAACATGGACAAAAGAGGGGAGAGAGGAGACGGGGAGAGAGGAGACGGGGAGAGAGGAGACGGGGAGAGAGGAGACGGGGAGACAGAGAGACGGGGGAGACGAGAGACGGGGAGACAGAGAGACGGGGAGACAGAGAGACGGGGAGAGAGAGAGACGGGAGAGAGAGACGGGGAGAGAGAGACGGGGAGAGAGAGAGACGGGAGAGAGAGAGACGGGAGAGAGAGAGACGGGGAGAGAGAGAGACGGGGGAGAGAGAGAGACGGGAGAGAGAGAGACGGGAGAGAGAGAGACGGGGAGAGAGAGAGACGGGGAGAGAGAGAGACGGGGAGAGAGAGAGACGGGGAGAGAGAGACGGGGAGAGAGAGAGACGGGGAGAGAGAGAGACGGGGAGAGAGAGAGACGGGAGAGAGAGAGACGGGGAGAGAGAGAGACGGGGAGAGAGAGAGACGGGGAGAGAGAGAGAGACGGGAGAGAGAGAGAGAGAGAGACGGGGAGAGAGAGAGACGGGGAGAGAGAGAGACGGGGAGAGAGAGAGACGGGGGAGAGAGAGAGACGGGAGGAGAGAGGAGAGAGAGAGACGGGGAGAGAGAGAGACGGGGAGAGAGAGAGACGGGGAGAGAGAGAGAGAGGAGACGGGAGAGAGAGACGGGGAGAGAGAGAGACGGGGAGAGAGGAGACGGGGAGAGGGAGAGGAGACGGGAGAGAGGAGACGGGGAGAGAGAGAGACGGGGAGAGAGGAGACGGGGAGAGAGAGAGACGGGGAGAGAGAGAGACGGGAGAGAGAGAGACGGGGAGAGAGGAGACGGGGAGAGAGGAGACGGGGAGAGAGGAGACGGGAGAGAGAGACGGGGAGAGAGGAGACGGGGAGAGAGGAGACGGGGAGAGAGGAGACGGGAGAGAGGAGACGGGGAGAGAGGAGACGGGGAGAGAGGAGACGGGAGAGAGGAGACGGGGAGAGAGGAGACGGGGAGAGAGGAGACGGGGAGAGAGGAGACGGGGAGAGAGGAGACGGGGAGAGAGGAGACGGGGAGAGAGGAGACGGGGAGAGAGGAGACGGGGAGAGAGGAGACGGGGAGAGAGGAGACGGGGAGAGAGGAGACGGGGAGAGAGGAGACGGGGAGAGAGGAGACGGGGAGAGAGGAGACGGGGAGAGAGGAGACGGGGAGAGAGGAGACGGGGAGAGAGGAGACGGGGAGAGAGGAGACGGGGAGAGAGGAGACGGGAGAGAGGAGACGGGGAGAGAGGAGACGGGGAGAGAGGAGACGGGGAGAGAGGAGACGGGGAGAGAGGAGACGGGGAGAGAGGAGACGGGAGAGAGGAGACGGGGAGAGAGGAGACGGGGAGAGAGGAGACGGGGAGAGAGGAGACGGGGAGAGAGGAGACGGGGAGAGAGGAGACGGGGAGAGAGGAGACGGGGAGAGAGGAGACGGGGAGAGAGGAGACGGGGAGAGAGGAGACGGGGAGAGAGGAGACGGGGAGAGAGGAGACGGGGAGAGAGGAGACGGGGAGAGAGGAGACGGGGAGAGAGGAGACGGGGAGAGAGGAGACGGGGAGAGAGGAGACGGGGAGAGAGGAGACGGGGAGAGAGGAGACGGGGAGAGAGGAGACGGGGAGAGAGGAGACGGGGAGAGAGGAGACAGCAGGGGGAGAGAGGAGACGGGGAGAGAGGAGACGGGAGAGAGGAGACGGGGAGAGAGGAGACGGGGAGAGAGGAGACGGGAGAGAGGAGACGGGGAGAGAGGAGACGGGAGAGAGGAGACGGGGAGAGAGGA